>NC_084643.1:24559039-24579259 GCF_019802595.1 Syngnathoides biaculeatus | reverse complement strand
TTTCCCACCAGAGTGCCCGCGATTCAAAAAAATCCTGGAGGGTCTGCCACTCTCGGTACTGCTCTCTGTACCGGCCAACCAAGGTCTCATTTTCGAGCAAGGAGCAGTTCAGTTTCCACATACCCCTTCCAAAAGTCACGCCAGTGGGGATTTGTAATGTCGAGGATAAAAGCAGATGGTCTGGGAAGAAAATGGGCGTCAAAAATGCATCCAAAGGTGCCCAGTCCCGTGTAAAAATGTAATCGATTCGAGAGGATTTCGTGTTGTCTCCACTGAACCAGGCAAAACCTTGTTCCTCTGGATGCATCGCTTTAAAACAGTCTTTTAATTTAAAAATCTGACACACGTTTTGCAACAAAACAGATGTTTTGTCAACTTTAAAATCATCCCCAGCTCCTTTTTGTCCTCTCTTTTCAACACGCAATTAAAATCTCCACCCATAATAAGAGGTGCCCGACCCAACATGTAAGATTGCAAACTCTCGAGAAGATCGAATCCGTCGTTTTTTTCATTAAAACCATAAATATTTAAGAGCGTAAAGTCGTGACCCATACAATTCAAGTTTACAAGCAGTGCTCTTCCATCTTTTACCACTGTGCTCCCCTTCACCTGAACGTGAGAGTTATTTATTAAT
Source organism: Syngnathoides biaculeatus (assembly GCF_019802595.1). Lineage (NCBI taxonomy): Eukaryota > Metazoa > Chordata > Actinopteri > Syngnathiformes > Syngnathidae > Syngnathoides > Syngnathoides biaculeatus. The sequence goes on along the minus strand of NC_084643.1, from coordinate 24,578,625 downwards.
ATAGCTACTCCATCGTTTTTATTTTCATTTGAGCCACTCCAAAGTGACGGCAGTGGCCACATGTCCTCCCACTGTTTGTAACATTTTAAAAAGGGTAAACCACACTCTTGGAGTAAAAACACATCAGACTTTAAAGCTGGAAGGAATGATAAAACACTTTGGGCTCTTAATTTAGATTTCACGCTTCTTACGTTTATTGTTGATATCCTAACGGTCATGGGAAAGTTTTTTTTTTTTTTTTTTTTTTTTAAGTTAAAACATGCAAGAAATCTCCAATTAAAAAGCTGTTAAAAAGGTGCCTGTTCTGGTATTTCCAGAGATCCAAGTTCTTCTTATACTTCATTTATTTGAGCCTTTTCAAAGCCCTTATTTTTCGCTCTTGGTGTTGGTTTTTCCTGCAATAGTCCATTGTATTTCAAGCTTTTGGGGTTGACTGTAAAACAATATTCAAATAGGAGAGTTCGTTTGGGGAACTCGAGGGAAATATTCTCGATTCCTTTGAGCTGTCCGAGTTTGTAGGCTTTCCTCTTTTTTGTGAGCCTCGAGAGGACTCGGAGAGTTCTGAAGCTAATCGTTTTGGTTTTGCTACCGAAGATGTTGGCGTCTCGTCAATTTGTGTGAGGCTCGTCTCACCAGGGTTGCTTGGAGGCATTTCCTCCAACGGACTTCTTTCCCCATTTCTCTCCATTAATTGAACTGATCCCTCTCCCTCCCCACCTATTATCTCTTCCTCATTTACAGCTTTCTCCCTTTCCTCCCCCTCACCTGCTTCCAATCCCTCATTAACAGTTTTCATTTCCAGTCCTCCATTTTCTTTTTCATTCTTTTTTTTTTCTTGCATTTTTCCTTTTCCAGCCTTTAATCTGTTGGCAAAAGATTCAGGGCAATTTTTGAAAAGATGGTCTGAGTCTCCACAGAGATTGCACTTTCTGCCATTGGGACATTTTTCAAACGTGTGCCCAATTTCTCTGCATTTTCCACAAATGCCTTGCTGACCTCTGCCAGGTGCCCATGCTTACCACACTTGGGATAAAAACAGAACCAATCAATAAAAGCAGGGGTAAAATCACTGCTTTTATAATTAACACTTTGCCTTCAAAGGTCAACTGTCTTCGTCCCCAGAACCCGAATCTTTTCTTCACTTTCCCTATCACGTCACCCCAATTTGTTTTCCCTCCACCATCTTTACAAAATTTCAGCCCAAGGATTTTTTTGTCCGTCTGTGTCACAGTCAAAGGTAGTCTAGTCTTCTCCGCCTCAGTCCATGGTCCATAAAATTGGGCCCGAGTCTTCTCTCTGTTAAGTTTGGACCCAGAGGCTTGTCCATACCAGTCAGTTAAGTCCAGTGTCCTATTAACTGATAAAAGATCTGTGCATAAAATGTTAAAATCATCCATATATAAAATACATTTTGTGCTAAGACCCCCCCGCTCCCTGGAATACTTATTTTGTCTTTTTTCACAACTTGTGCTCAAGGTTTGATGCGTAGGGCAGGGCAGATAATGGGCACCCCTGACGCACACCACAGTTGATGTGAACTGCTTTGGTCAGGTTCCAGTTCATCATATATTTACTAGTGATGTCTTTATATCATATTCTTATCCACTCTACATACCTTTCTGGAAATCCACATTTTTGTAGATGCGTAAAAAGGTATTTATGCAAGACTTGGTCGAAATCTTTCTGAAAGTCTGTCAAGTTGTCTTTAACTCCCTCAGTTCTTTGCCCCAACTTGAAAAGGGCCTTGGTCTTCAAACACATGAACAACTCAAATCTTCCTCTTTTCACAGTTTATTGATTGGTTAAGGTGGTTAAAGGGTGGTTGGAGGATGATTAGAGGTTGATTAGGTTGAAAACCTTGAACAAAGAAGCGCATTGAACACATTGCATTATTTTTAGTTTAAATGAATCGGTCATCAAAGCATTACTTTAACCTTATTAATCACATTTCAAGCAAATTAATTACATTTTAGAAAATCTAAAGTAAAAAGTAAATAAGCACCATAACTGATTGAATAAACCAAACAAAAGTATCCACTTTGTCTCCATGAATACTTTAGATTAATTCATAAGTTAAACAAACACAAAGAATTTTGCTTGCAGTTGAAATGAAACAATTTAACCAATTGGCATCCAAGTCCTTTCCCTAACAGTTGCATCTGACCGGAAACTGAGGTGTGCCTTTGGGTTTTTCAGTTGCGTCTTGGTTGTTCAGTTGTTTGTTCGTGGTTTATTCGTTTTGCTGGTAGGCTTTCTTTGTTCCACACGGGCTCACATGCTGTTTGTGAGCAATATGGCCGCCCCTCGCCTCTGACAGAAAGTTTGAAGAGTTGTGTGATTGAGGTTTCTCTGCCCCCTGCAGGTCTGGAGGGGCACAGGTGCTCTTCCTGTTAGTTGACTTAAAGTCTAAATTTAAAACAACCGTTCTCATATTTCTGTCTCTTGCATAACAGATGGTGTTGCGGATCAATAAAAGACTGTCCGATCCTCCTCCCAGGGATAGCACAGGTTTGGTCTGAGTCAATCAGGTCTTCTAAAACTAAGGACATGCGGGTTGCTAAAAGTTTGCTAAAGTTTACAGTCAAAATCTAAAAGCGTGATAGGTCGCCAATTTTTAAGATCAGCTTTGTCTCCCTTTTTATGCAATAAGTTCACAAATCTGGTGCTTAAAGGTCCCAAAAGGTTAAATAAAATTCCAGAGGGAGCCCATCCTCTCCTGGGGACTTGGACTTCTTAAAAAGTGACACAGATTTTTTTTTTCAGATCCTCCAGAGTAAAACTTTGTATTAAAAGCTCCTTTTCAATCACTGTTTTTTTTCCATAAAATCTAAAACCTCTTGACATCCTTTCTACTCGGGTGTCTTTCCAATCATACAATTTCTGATAAAGTTTCCACAATATTTTGTAACTCACTGTTGTCTTCTGTGGTTTCTCCATTTTCCTTCTGTAGTTTAAAAATGCAGGGGTGGCCAACTAGTCAGACGAAGAGCCACTTTTTTTCTGTTACTGAAAAGAGCCACATCATACACATGGGTACACATGAACATCATCTTTAATCATGTATGCACACATACACAGACCTCTGCTCAGCCAGATCTAATGAAAATAACCACACCAACATGATAATATCAGTCATTTTCAACAGTTAACATTGTGTGCACTGTGTCACACACACACACACACACACACAAACTCTCAGTTCAAGCAACGGTCCCTTCCCTTAAAACCGCTTTCAGTTGCTCCTCTTCACAAAGGCCTCCATCCCCAGCACCCTTCTACCAACATACTCTCTCGCCTCTGAACATGTCCAAACCATCGAAGTCTGCTCTCTCAAACCTTGTCTCCAAAACATCCAACTTTGGCTGTCCCTCTGAGCTCATTTCTAATCTTATCCAACCCGGGCACTCCAAACAAGAATCTCGGCATAGTCTTCTGTCACATCAAACACAGACACCTTCCGCCAACTGTTCCACCCCCGCTCTGTCCTGTTTCTTCACTTCCTTACCACACTCTGCATTCCTCTGAATTGTTGCATCCAAGTATTTGAAGTCATCCACCGTCGCTATCTCTTGTCCCTGAGCTTCACTCTTCCTCTCATTCACGCACATATATTCTGTTTCACTTGGGCTAATCTTCATTCCTCTCCTTTCCAGTGCGTACCTCCAACAATGTCATCTGCACTCATTGTCTCACCTTTCTGACAATTACAGTTTTAGCTGCATTGTCAGTCACTTTTTCAACATTGAGCAGGCTTTTTCATCCTCATATGGCGTCCAAAAATCATGCAGATTCGCCGCCGAACTAAATCTCACGTCAAAGCCTTTGTTAAAAGGCAATGTTAAAATAAAATTCAGGGTGTCAACTTTGAACTTTAAAGTTTGCTGAATTAATTATCGATTAAAAATCAAGCCGAGACACAAAGGACGTTCACCATCTCGCTCTTTAAATAAAAAGCACACACTGTGGTGCCTCCGCATGTCAGCATACCTTGCTGACATGGCGGCGGCAGCACAATATAAAACTACTAAAACCCAAACACTGATGATAAAAACTTACCTTGCCAGCTGTACCTACACAATTCACTCACAAACACACCTTTTAACCTCCTCTAAAACCTGACTCCGATACCACTACAGGTATAGGACTCGGATGGACAGAAGGCGATCGCAGTCTTAGCCAAAACTCTCAAAAATCTGTCGTTTTGTGTCATTAAAACCATAAATATTTGAGTTAAATCCTAGCCCATAAAATTTGAGTGTGGAAGCAGTGCTCTTCCGTCTTTCACCACTGTGCTCCCCTTCACCTCAACATGGGAGTTATATATTAATATAGCCACTCCATCATTTTTATTTTTATTTGAGCCACTCCAAAGTGACTGGAGTGGCCACATGTTCTCCCACTGTTTGTAATATTTTAAAAAAGGATAAGCCACATTCTTGGAGTAAAAACACATCAGACTTAAAAGTTGGAAGGAACGACAAAACACTTTGGGCTCTAAATTTTGATTTTATGATTCTAACGTTTATTGTCGATATTCTTAAGGTTCATGGGAATGATTTTAAAAGTTTAAAACATACAAGGAATCTCCCATTAAAAGCTGTTAAAAGTGAGCCTGTTCTGGTATTTCCAGGAATTTAAGTTCTTCTTGTACCTCATTAATTTGAGCCCTTTCAAAGTTTTCATTTTTGTCTCTTGGTGTGGTCTTTACTGCAATCTTTTATTCATTGTATTTCGGGGTTTTGGGGTTGACTGTTAAACAATGTTTAAAAAGTTTAATTTGTTTGGGGAACCTGACGGGAAAAAATATTCTAGATTCGTTTGAGCTATCAGAATTCAGGAGCTTCCCTGTTTATTTCTGAGCCTCAAGAGGACTCAGAGTTCTGTGGCTAATCGTTTTGGTTTAGGTGCGCAGGATGTTGGCGTCTCGTTGATTTGTGTCAGACTCGTCTCGCTGGAATTGCTTGGAGGCATTTCCTGCAGCGGACTGATTTCCCCATTACTCTCCATTAATTGTACTGACCACTCCCCACCTATTTCCTCCTCGTTTGCAGGTTTTGGCGGGGGAATCTGAGTTCCCTCCACCTCACCTGTTTCTAATGCCTCGTTAATTAGGTTAATTTCCGGTTCTCCATTTTCTTTTTCTTTTTTTTCTTGCATTTTTTTTCTTTCCCAACCTTAAATCTGTTGGCAAAAGATTCAGGCCAAAAGTTGGACAGCTGCTGAAAATTGACTTAAAGCGATATTGCGTGTACCATCTGAAATCTGCTGGGCTTGTGGTATTTCCAAACGGAACTGTCAAAGCTAGACTCATAAAGACAATGAGGGAAACAAAAAGCCAATGGCCTGACTGTGTTCTAATTGTCATCAAGGCAATGAGGATAGTGCCAGCCGAGGGGAAAAAACACTATCCCCATTTAAAATTCTATACGGCTGCCCAAATAGACTTCCAGACCTCGACTCGTCAGAATCACCGGCAACTGGCACATTGGTCCCAGTCCACATGAAAGACATGTTCGACCAGAGAGAGATGCATAAACACAGTGACTTGCCCCAGTGTGTTCTGATCCACAGACAAACCACGTCCACGTGGGAGACAGTCTTCCTCAAAGTGTTGAGACGACCCCCGCTGGGACAGTGAACGCTGGGACGGCCCCCACCAGGTGACTGCAGTGACTCCTATGGTTGTAAAGGTCGAGGAGCGTGATGCCTGGATCCCCCAGTCACAGAGAAAGCTCCTCCGATTCCCTGCTGACGGGCCTAGCGACACCAGTCCCTCGGGTTAGGATCTCCACCACGTACACCCCAGTGTACCGACGAAAGATCACAGTTGGAGAGAGGGTTTTCCGTGGCAAACACACCCCTCTCGGAAAGATGAAGCGGACCACTGGCCAGAGGCTGACCTTAGCTCTGTCGACCAAACATGCTGTTTACATTCTTGCAGGGTGCACAACCCTGGGTCCACGAAAACACTAACACAGTTGTGAACATTTTCCAGGTTTACCTTGGATATACATACATATATTGGACCCAAAATAGATTTTGATGATTTTTGGTTTGTTATGATGAATAGGGAGGAAATGTTAAAGAATTAATTACTATCATAGTTATGTCATAAGCATATTCACATTCTGTAGAAATTTGTCACACAGATGTGCAGGTGAGACAGTCAAGCTGTTAGGTTCCATTCTTACTCTTAATGTTAGATTTGCAACAAAGCCAACGTATCATCCTTGTTTCGATGATTCCTTGCACACACACTAGTGGAAAAGCCAACTACTTATCTTCCGAGAAGTACCCAAGGACAACTTCATCAACGCGCGCACACCATTATTTTTGAATGTGCCTTTGTTCACTTGTTCACCACTCCTTTTTACTTGTGTGTTATCAAAATAAAGAGTACGCGAGAGACTGGTTCAGGACGTGGTTGGAGACTATAACGGGCCAGTCTCTCCCGTTGTCCTGATCAGAAAGACAATCTTCGTTGGTATGAGTTCATTTCAATGCAGTGCAGGGCTTGTCTTTGTTGTTTTGTAAAAACTTATCTGACAAGATGGTAAGCTGTTTGACAAATTGCCTAGAAATGTAACGGGATTCTGTGCTTGTAACCTTATTGCTTTATCCACTGTCTTACCAGAGCATTGGAAATGCCAAAAGAGAAGCACAGAGTGGCAGGACCAAGCTGATCCAACATACATTTGATGCCAATGGTGTTCATTGTGGGTTCCAGATGAGTAGAAATGAGTCAATCAAAAAGCAGCAGGTTTTTAATCCTCCATCTGTTGGTGGTGTACAACCAACAAAAACATCGACAGAATCAACTACATCCATTACAACCTATAAAAATTGGGCAATCAGACGGAGGGTGGGTTTGAAGCTGTGCATGAACAGCTATCAGCCACATCACTTATGGCATTCCAAAACGGTATACCTGTTGACATGTTGGCTTAGAAAGGAGGAAGGAGTCTGTGTTATATTCAGAGAAAAATGTTGCACCTTCATTCCCAATAACACAGCTGCGGATGGTAGTCTCACAAAGGCCAGAGAGGTACTCTGAACCCTTAATGCTAAAACAAATAAGGAAGGAACACTCTGGTTTTGACACCTCCATGTGGGATTCCTGGATAAATGCCTTTGGAAGATAAAAAGCCCTGGCATCCTCGATTTTTATATCAGTCACTGCTTTTGCAGCAATCTTGACTTTGTGTGGATGTGGTTGCATTTCTTGTCTGCGCTCTCTCATGAACAGATTGATAACCACGGGAGTTTCACCCATGGAGACCCAAATGGCACAAATGTATCCTTTGGTTGGCCCTAACCCTGAAGCTGATGAAAGTGATGATCATAATGACGTGCATTATAATCTGCCTGATTTGTTTGCAGATCCGATTGGCTATGAATAAAGATTAACATTGCCTCTAAGTGTAAATGTACTTGTTTTCATAAAAATGATATTTTCATCAAAAATCGAACTGAAGAGACTGATGAGAGTTGATGTGAGAATTTGAGCAAATAGCATAATTTTTCGAGTATAATGCACGCCCCCAAAGTTGCCCTAAAAAATTGGGAAAACCCTTCAACCAATGAACAATGCGCACCACCAATTTGCTGCTATCCATATGCTCAAAATATTAGGAATTATCTGTATATTTTGTTAGGCTTGTATTGATCTGTACAACAATCAGTAATAATAATTGTGCATGTGCTGATGTAGCGGGAATAAATAACTCTGGACAGGCCACAGGACAAGCTTGTCCTGGTCCCTGGATATGTCAGAACAGAATCCCTCAACCGAGTGAAGTAAATGTTCAATGATGGCGTACCATTTTATTAGTACTGTTGACAATACATATTACAATCTTTAAAATAACTACTGACAGTTTAACCTAAAACTTTTTTTTTAATTAAAATAATTGTGCATAAAACATTTGCACATTGTGCAGTTTATCCTCTCCATTACACATTCTTGGCCAAGACTCCAAAAGAAGCATCTGACTCATCTCCAATCTGAAAAATATTCACCGTGGCTACCTTTGGTGCATCACTGTCAAACTCATCATTGATGACTTTTTACAGTTCCAGTGCCTCTTCCATTGCATCGTGAACATCCCATCTTGCTCCCACCGGATGTCATCGTCTGTTCCATCCGTAGCGTTTGTGAGGAAACATTTTGTTAATCCCAAGAGTTTGGGTTGCGCAGTGCAGCCTCTCCACCTCCATACGTATCCAATCTGTAGCAGCTTTCCTACCGCGTGTTTTGGCTATCAGAAGAATGTCAGCTCAAACTACGTGGGAACAAGCGTAATGGGGACATAAAAAAAAGGGCAAGCATTCCAATTGTGTGTGCTCGCCTTTTTTTTTTTTTTTTAATGTACTCTACGTAGTTTGATCTCACGTTGTTTTGATAATGACCTGAAGCTGTTGGGCTCAGGTTTTGGACTGCTGTGCTGCTTCTGGGTTCCTCGCGGCTGCACAACCAGTTGTTGTAGTTGACATTTTTTGTCTTAGTTTAAGTTAAAACCCAACTCACGGGCAGTCTTTTCTAATCTTTGGTGTAGGAGCAAAAAATATGCTATGGTAACGATTGGAAAAGGCAAAGCTCCCCCAAGGAGGTCATAGAGCGCAGGTTGGTGGTGCACATTACCGTAATATATATATATAAACGTGTTGTTACACAAATTACGGTATGTGATAAACAGGAGGAAAATGTTAGAATAAATGTACACAAGTTATCCCATATTTATTCTTACAGGATTCAATGCATTTATTCAGCAGTATAATCTTTTTTGAATTCTGTAAGTTGAAGAGGGCAGAGCGCAAGGAGGAGTGTGACCCCATGTTGCTACAGCTGCCAGAAAGGAACTGTGCCCTTACAAGAGAACATCTGCGGCATTTTTTGGTTGGCAATTGGACATCTCAATGCCGAGGAGAAACTCATCTGAGTTGCTGTCTGTGTGCTCCCCCTCCCCTTAGAGCAGTAGTTCTTGTCGAGGTGGTTCGATTTCCACAAACACCTTCAACAGGTCTCTAGAACTGTGAAGTACCAACCTGCTTCAAATGCTCCATTATACTGGTCCCCCAAAAAGCAGCAGTCTCAGGTCCTAATGACTACAGGCCTGTTGCCTTGACATCTGTGGTCATGAAGGTCTTTGAACGCCTTGTGCTGGACCACCTCAAGAGCGTCACTGGTCCGCAGCTGGACCAACTATAGTTTGCCCATCGAGCTGACAGGTCTGCGGATGCTACCGTCAACATGGGTCTGCACTTCATCCTTGAACATCTCGACAGCGAGGGTACCTATCTGAGGATCCTGTTCGTGCACTTCAGCTCTGTGGTGAACACCATCATCGCTGAACTCTCCGCCAAACCTCTCCAGCTCAGTGTCTCGTCTGCCATCTCCTGGTGGATCTACACATTCCAGATGGGCAGGACACAACAGGTCAGGCTTGGGTACACCAACTCATCCAGCACCGGCGCACCCCAAGGTTGTGTCCTCTCCCCTCTGCTCTTCTCGCTCTACACAAACGACTGCGCCTCGAGGCATCCAACTGTCAAACTCCGGAAGTTTTCAGATGACACCGCGGTCATCAGCCTCATCAAAGATGTCGACGAGTCTGCACATTGACAGGAAGTGGCGAGACTGGAGCTTTGGTGTGGTCCTTTGTAAACCTCAACTGGCTCACCCCATAAAGTACGAATTGCTCGTTGAGGACCCCCCTTGCCGGTAAGTCCGGGAATTGCAGGTGGCCGGCTGTCGCCCACGGGTCTTACGGCAGCGCTGCACTCCCAGAAGAGATGGCTCACCGACTCAGGGGCGCCACAACCTGGTCGGGGGCATGTTGAGTGCGCTGACATACCCCGGGAGTGCATAACGGTCCTGACTGGGAGGACTTCATGGGCAGCCAACCATGACAGGTCCCGAAGTCTGTTTGGGAGTGCAGGGTGGTTTACGTTGCGCCAAACTGTTGTGGACTCACCGAGTGCAAGCCCGCGCACTGGGCTCACTGTATCCCGTTCCTGCACAGCAGAAATAAGAGCACGATGATTTTTTAAAACCTGACAGCCTTCATGTTCCAGTTTAAAAAATTGTAAAAAATTTTTAATAAAAGCATACGCTGGTGGTAATCTAAAAGAAACAGGACTTCTGTTGTCAACTGGAATGAGTTTCAACTTCCGAAGGTATGAGCCCATCCAGAACCGTGCCATTGCTTGGCATTTTGGAATACTGGATGGGCCCAATGCACTTCGGAGGTCTAAGGAGGTATACCTGCTCCCGAGGAAGATCTGGAAGTCCGGCACGCCTTTTCCTCCTTTTTCTTTCGTCTTCTTGACAACCTCCCTCCTGAGTCTTTCCCACTTGGAGCCCCAGAGGAAGTAAAAGATGGCTCGGTCCAGATCTAAAAGTCCATATCTTGTTGGGGTAAAAACAGAACCAATCAATAAAAGCAGGGGTAAAATCACTGCTTTTATACTTAACACTTTGCCTTCAAAGATCAACTGTCTTAGTCCCCAGAACCCGAGTTTTTTCCTCACTTTCCCTATCACGTCACCCCAATTTGTTTTCCCTCCACCATCTTTATCAAACTTCAGCCCAAGGATTTTTTGGTCCGTCTGTGTCACCATCAATGGTAGTCTAGTCTTCTCCGCTTCAGTCCATGGTCCATAAAATTGGGCCCGGGTCTTCTCTCTGTTAAGTTTGGACCCAGAGGCCTGTCCATACCAGTCGGTCAAGTCCAGTGTCCTATGAACTGATAAAAGATCCGTACATAAAATGCTAAAATCATCCATATATAAAATACATTTTGTGCTAAGACCCCCGCTCCCTGGAATACTTACACCCTTTATCACTTTTTCTCACAACTTGTGCTAGAGGTTCAATGCACAGGACGTAAAGTAGGGCAGATAACGGGCCCCCCTGACGTACGCCACAGTTAATGTGAACCGCTTTGGTCGGGCTCCCGTTTATCATGTATTTACTAGTAATGTCTTTGTACAACAACACTCTGAACAAGCTTAACACGATGACGTAGGACGTCGCTGCACTCTGCACCTGTTCTAAATGAAGAAGATTTTACATCTTGCACATCTGTGACTCTTATGAGGAATAGTTCCTGAAATGTCAAAATGCCTCTTGTTCTTTGTTCTTGTTACTTTGTTGTTCGTACCAGGGCAGCACCGACTGCTGGAGAAAAATTCCTTGTGTTTTTAGACACTTGGCCAATAAAGCTGATTCTGATTCACCAAGTCACACAAGAAGGGAATGATAAGGTACAAGGCAGAACCAAAATGTTCTGAGGAAAAAAAACGGGCGTTGATGTAGCAATTCACAGGTGTCCAGTCCCGTGTGCAAAGGTAGTCTATAGAGCTCGTGCACCTACGTCATAAAATCACATGACTTTTGTTTACGTCGCCATATTGCCGGTCAAACAGAGCATTATTCAATGCTAAATTGGTTGGCGTTGACACAAAAATGTCTTATAGCACGACGCCCAGAGGTTTGTCTGATACCGTCAAACATTTAGAAGGAGATGATAAACAAAAATACAGAGAAAAAAGAGACACTTGCCACAGAGGACCCATATTTAATGCCGAAGTCAATGTTTTCGCCGACAACTGGATCTACGCGTGTATCTGGTGAGTAAGTCGTCAAGATTTACACAGAAGAGTTTTGAAAGCCTAGAAAAGTCTCAACGCGTATAAATACTTTGTTGGAATAAATCCGACATAGTGACGGGTTGACGGCTCGTGAACGCGGAAGCTTGTTGCGGATTTCATGTAGGAGAACGTGTGTGTTGGCTGGGTGGGAGTGAGACGGACTTTGCGTGTGTTTTTGGTCAAAAGCAAGTGCGGGAGGAAAAAGAAAGTTAATTCCCGGCGACCGGGAACTGTTGTGCGCAACAACAACAAAAATAAAGCGAGTATAACAGCAAGTCGATACTCCGTGATTTTACTAGTCCCACCATTGAGCTTCGGAGTCGCGACGTGAGAAGGGAGGGGACCCCGAGGAGACAACCAACAGCACAACAAGTCTCGGGTATTGTAAATATTTTCCCCCGGTTCAATGTCTCTCACAATGTAAAGCAGCTCTGTTAGACCGGCAATATGGCGCCGTGAAAACGGTGACGTCACGTGCACGAGCTCAATTCGACAGGCTCTTGCGTTATCGCCACTGAGCCAGGTAAAACCTTCGTCTCTTTGAGTTGGATGCACATCGCAAAACGCGACTGCTACCCCTACTGAGGCCTTTTTCGCATTACAACGCTGGCGATGGATGCCACAGTGGTTGCCATCATGTTGGTGTGGAACTTGATGAAAGGCTTTTTCAAAATCAAAAACAAGTCACATATTTCTTTCTGTCGCGTAAAGCTTTTGACAACCTTTTCTATATCACTATTTTGTTTCTGCAATTTGTCCATTTTCCTTCTGCAGTTTAAAAATGCCCTCACCCTTGATCATGATATACAAAACAAAACAAAAAGGTAACCTTGTGCATAACGACAACTGGCGTTAATGTCGCAGCCACAGATGGCCAGTTCCGTGTGGAAAGGTGATCTGTTCGAGAGGTTCCTGCGTTATCGCCGCAGAACCAGGTCAAACCATCGCCACGTAGGGTTGGGTGCGCATCATCAAACCGTTAATGCCACCTTCTCCGGCGTTTTGCGCGTCACAACGCTTGCGATCTATTCCACTCTGATGATATGCATCAAATTCTTTTTATAGAGTGGACCACATGAGTAGCGAAATAAAAACCCCTGATTTGTTTCACAGCTGCTCGTGCGTTATGGAGCTGACTGTTGTTAAGTTTGTCGAACTTGAGCATCGAAGCCTCTGAATTTCTCTTTCACAGTATTTGGGGGAGGTGCACCGTTCCTGGAGGTACTGCAATACCAGGTCGATGCGTGGAGTGGACGGAGCAAGCCCCTATTCCATCTCCCTGTTCCAAAAATCAATTTAATATATGGTCCCCGGATAGGGGACGTATCAGATATTAAACTGATAAGAACAGATTTTTTTTTTTTTTTTTGTACACTTTTATTGTCTTAAGACTTTACATTACACATGTTTAAAAGAAGAAAACACTTTTTACATTTCACTCATATCTTACATAAAATTGATGACTGTCTTGGCTTTAAAATATAAATAATACAATAAATATGATAAAAAGGAGGGCTCAATTTTTTTTTTTTTTCCTACTGTGCAGACACAGTATGAATCCTTGCTAAGTGAAACTCATCCCACACTCTCAAGCAGCATGCTCCAGGACACTGCCACGTCGCCCAGCGACGGTCCCCGGCATTTTTCTCTTCTTTCCTCCTTCCTCTCCCATCACGTCAGGCCGCCGCGCCGAGACCTTCACCGTGAAGCTCCGGTTCCCTCCTCCGGGTGAGGCACAGACGACTCTTCTTTGTGGCTGTGTCGTGGCCTGCCGCGTGCAGCCTTAATAAAGGCTGCAGCCATCTGGAGCACAGCCACGGGGGGGGTCTGTCTGTACCTCCTTACCAGCAAGTTTCTGGAGGTCCAAATGGCGTCTTTGATGGCGGCAACGGTGAGCCAGTACCTCTCGAACTCCTCCTTTGTAAACCTCAACTGGCTCACCCCATAAAGTACGAATTGCTCGTTGAGGACCCCCCTTGCCGGTAAGTCCGGGAATTGCAGGTGGCCGGCTGTCGCCCACAGGTCTACGGCAGCGCTGCACTCCCAGAATAGATGGCTCACCGACTCAGGGGCGCCACAACCTGGTCGGGGGCATGTTGAGTGCGCTGACATACCCCGGGAGTGCATAACGGTCCTGACTGGGAGGACTTCATGGGCAGCCAACCATGACAGGTCCCGAAGTCTGTTTGGGAGTGCAGGATGGTTTACGTTGCGCCAAACTGTTGTGGACTCACCGAGTGCAAGCCCGCGCACTGGGCTCACTGTATCCCGTTCCTGCACAGCAGAAATAAGAGCACGATGATTTTTTAAAACCTGACAACCTTCATGTTCCAGTTTAAAAAATTGTAAAAAATTTTTAATAAAAGCATACGCTGGTGGTAATTTAAAAGAAACAGGACTTCTGTTGTCAACTGGAATGAGTTTCAACTTCCGAAGGTATGAGCCCATCCAGAACCGTGCCATTGCTTGGCATTTTGGAATACTGGATGGGCCCAATGCACTTCGGAGGTGTAAGGAGGTATATCTGCTCCCGAGGAAGATCTGGAAGTCCGGCACGCCTTTTCCTCCTTTTTCTTTCGTCTTCTTGACAACCTCCCTCCTGAGTCTTTCCCACTTGGAGCCCCAGAGGAAATAAAAGATGGCTCGGTCCAGATCTAAAAGTCCATATCTTGTTGGGGTAAAAACAGAACCAATCAATAAAAGCAGGGGTAAAATCACCGCTTTTATACTTAACACTTTGCCTTCAAAGGTCAACTGTCTTAGTCCCCAGAACCCGAGTTTTTTTCTCACTTTCCCTATCACGTCACCCCAATTTGTTTTCCCTCCACCATCTTCACCAAACTTCAACCCAAGGATTTTCTGGTCCGTCTGTGTCACCGTCAGTGGTAGTCTAGTCTTCTCCGCCTCAGTCCATGGTCCATAAAATTGGGCCCGAGTCTTCTCTCTGTTAAGTTTGGACCCAGAGGCTTGTCCATACCAGTCGGTCAAGTCCAGTGTCCTATAAACTGATAAAAGATCCGTACATAAAATGCTAAAATCATCCATATATAAAATACATTTTGTGCTAAGACCCCCGCTCCCTGGAATACTTACACCCTTTATCATTTTGTCTTTTCTCACAACTTGTGCTAGAGGTTCAATGCACAGGACGTAAAGTAGGGCCGATAACGGGCACCCCTGACGTACGCCACAGTTAATGTGAACCGCTTTGGTCAGGCTCCCGTTTATCATGTATTTGCTTGTAATGTCTTTGTACAACAATCTTACCCACTCCACATACCTCTCTGGGAATCCACACCTCTCCAGTAACATAAAAAGGTATTTATGCGAGACTCGGTCAAAAGCTTTTTCAAAGTCCAAATTTAAAACAACCAGTCTCATATTTCTGTCCCTCGCATAACAAATGGTGTCGCGGATCAATAAAAGACTATCTGTGATCTTCCTCCCAGCAACAGCACAAGTCTGGTCCGGGTCGATCAAGTCTTCTAAAACTAAGGCCATACGGGTTGCTAAAAGTTTGCTAAAAAGTTTACAGTCAAAATTTAAAAGCGTGATGGGTCGCCAATTTTTTAGATTTGTTTTTTCTCCCTTTTTATGCAATAAAGTCACTATCCCTACCCTAAAACTGTCAGGCAGTCGACCAGTCTTATCAAACTCGTTAAAAACAGTGACCAAATCTGGTGCGACAAGGTCCCAAAAGGTTAAATAAAATTCCAGAGGGAGCCCATCCTCTCCTGGGGACTTTGACTTCTTAAAAGGTGACACACATTTTTTTCAATTCCTCCAGAGTAAAATTTTGTCTTAAAAGCTCCTTTTCAGTCACTTTTTTTCCATAAAATCTAAAACCTCAGACATCCTTTCTACTCGGGTGTCTTTCCAATCATACAATTTCTGATAAAAAGTTTCCACAATATTTTGTAACTCACCGTTCTCTTCTGTGGTTTCTCCATTTTCCTTCTGTAGTTTAAAAATGCCCCCACCCTTGTCCATAATTTTTTTAAAAAAGTACCTTGTACATTTTTCCCCTTCTTCAATTTCCCGTTCTCTACTTCTCAATATGGCCCCTTTGCTTTTAATTTCTGCTAAAACTGTTAACTCTTTTTTTACTTGTTTGATTTCGTCATTAAAATTAATCCCTTTTTGTGTCAGTTTGAAATAGCGTTGCAGTCTTTTTTGCAGTCCCGCCATGCATTTCATTTCCTTTTCTTTTTTTCTCCTTCCCGCTTTCTTAAAAAACACCCGAGTCCTCACTTTTATCATTTCCCACCAGAGTGCCCGCGAATCAAAAAAGTCCTGGAGGGTCTGCCACTCTCGATACTGCTCCCTGTACTGCCCAACCAGGGTCTCATTTTCGAGCAAGGAGCAATTCAGTTTCCACAGACCCCTTCCAAAAGTCACGCCAGTGGGGATTTGAAATGTAGAGGATAAAAGCAGATGGTCCGAGAAAAAAACGGGCGTTAAGAATGCATCCAAAGGTGTCCAGTCCCGTGTAAAAATATAATCGATCCGAGAGGCTTTCGTGTTGTCTCCACTGAACCAGGTAAAACCTTGTTCCTCTGGATGCATCGCTTTAAAACAGTCTTTTAATTTAAAAACCTGACACACGTTTTGCAATAAAACAGATGTTTTGTCAACTTTAAAATCATCCCCAGCTCCTTTTTTGTCCTCTCTTTTCAACACGCAATTGAAATCTCCACCCATAATAAGAGGTGCCCGACCCAACATGTAAGATTGCAAACTCTCTAGAAGATCAAATCTGTCGTTTTTTTCATTAAAACCATAAATATTTAAGAGCGTAAAATCATGACCCATATAATTCAAGTTTACAAGCAATGCTCTTCCATCTTTTACCACTGTGCTCCCCTTCACCTGAACGTGAGAGTTATTGATTAATATAGCCACTCCATCGTTTTTATTTTCATTTGAGCCACTCCAAAGTGACGGCAGTGGCCACATGTCCTCCCACTGTTTGTAACATTTTAAAAAGGGTAAACCACACTCTTGGAGTAAAAACACATCAGACTTTAAAGCTGGAAGGAATGATAAAACACTTTGGGCTCTTAATTTAGATTTCACGCTTCTTACGTTTATTGTTGATATCCTAACGGTCATGGGAAAGTTTTTTTTTTTTTTTTTTAAGTTAAAACATGCAAGAACTCTCCAATTTGAAAAACTGTTAAAAAGGTGCCTGCTCTGGTATTTCCAGAGATCGAAGTTCTTCTTTTACTTCGTTTGTTTGAGCCTTTTCAATACCCTTCTTTTTCACTCTTGGTGTTGGTCTTTCCTGCAATCTTCCATTCATGGTATTTTTATCTTTTGGGGTTGACTGTAAAACAATATTCAAAAAGGAGAGTTCGTTTGGAGAACTCGAGGGAAATATTCTTGATTCGTTTGAGCTGTCCGAGTTTGTAGGCTTTCCTCTTTTTTGTGAACCTCGAGAAGACTCAGAGGAGAGTTCTGAAGCTAATCGTTTTGCCACCGAAGATGTTGGCGTCTCGTCAATTTGTGTAAGGCTCGTCTCACCAGGGTTACTTGGAGGCATTTCCTCCAACGGACTTCTTTCCCCATTTCTCTCCATTAATTGAACTGATCCCTCTCCCTCCCCACCTACATTCTCCTCCTCAATTACAGCATTCTCCCTTTCCTCCCCCTCACCTGCTTCCAATCCCTCATTTACAGTTTTCATTTCCAGTTCCCCATTTTCTTTTTCCTTTTCATTCTCCTTTTTTTCGTGCATTTTTCCTTTTCCAGCCTTTAATCTGTTGGCAAAAGATTCAGGGCAATTTCTGAAAAGATGGTCTGAGTCTCCACAGAGATTGCACTTTCTGCCATTGGGACATTTTTCAAATGTGTGCCCAATTTCTCTACATTTGCCACAAATAAGTTGCTGGCACGCCTCTGCCAGGTGCCCATGTTTGCCACACTTATGGCATAGCTTGGGCTGCCCTTGGTAATAAATGTAACCACGGTTTTCTCCCAAAACTATCATTGATGGGAGATGTTTCAGGCCCTGGATACCCTGAGAGTCTTGCCATTGTTGAATGGGGACTCTCCAGGTGCAATTCCAGATGCCGTCCTCATCTCTCACTTTCATAGCTTGGCCTTTTACCGTGCAATATCTACCCAACCAATAAACAATGTCATCTGCACTCACTGTCTCATTAAACATTCTGACAATGACAGTTTTAGCCGCATTGTCAGTCAGTTTTACGACATTGAATGCAGAAAAGTGGGCTTTCTCATCCTCATACCGTGTCCAGAATTCATGCAAATACGCCGCAGAACTAAAACTCACATCGAAACCTTTGTTGAAAGGCAATGTTAAGATACAATTCAGGGCGTCGACTTTAAACTTCAAGCTTTGCTGGATTAGCTTTCGGGAAAAATCAAGCCTCGACATAAAAATACGCTCACCATCCACAACTTTAAATAAAAAGCGCACACTGTGGTGCCTCCGCATGCCAGCATAACCTGCCGACATGACGGAGGCAGCACAAGTCACAACCAACAAAAAAAGACAAAAACTTACCTCTGATGACTTGACCTAAAAACAGAGAAAAATAAATACACTTCAAAATTACAACTTTTCACAAACACACCTTTTTACCTCCTTAAAACCTGACTCCAATACCACAACAGGTATAGGACTCAGCTGGATAGGAGGCGATCGCAGTCTTAGCCAAAAGGCCGAGAAGCGATGCTGGGCAGCCGCCTCGACAGAGCAGCCGTTTCTCCAGCCTACAAGCCAAAGTTACGGTGCTGAACACGTTGCCTCACGATCATCACTCGTGACTCACATATGGACACGTCTTACAAACAGCAGTGATCAATGGTTTACAATGAATGGCAAATGTGGTTTTTTTTCAAGGTTTCGACTGTTGTCCGATGTTGGTGGGTTTTGGGTCACGTGGTCCCCGCCGAGCCAGTGGGACGCAGCGACAACCCTAACGCCTTTTAACCACGGATAAGAGGAACGAGAGGAACGATCTAAATCTAACTGTGAAGTGAGGACTACAAGAACAGATCCTACATCATTTGGACGACACTTAGAAAATGGTGTTCTTGTCAGAGTAAACAAACTACGTCAGGACATCTTGTAAGTGTAAAAAAGGCCACTG
Source organism: Syngnathoides biaculeatus (assembly GCF_019802595.1). Taxonomy (NCBI): domain Eukaryota; kingdom Metazoa; phylum Chordata; class Actinopteri; order Syngnathiformes; family Syngnathidae; genus Syngnathoides; species Syngnathoides biaculeatus. The sequence continues at coordinate 24,559,855 of NC_084643.1, read as the reverse complement.
CCGAGTGAGGTGTCAGTGGAACGCAGCAAGGATTCCAAAGTGCACAATTGCTCGCGGTTGTCGTGGTGACCCATCGCTGTGTGACCTACGGTCAACAGAAAGTGAGTGATCGGAGTGGTTGAAAATAGTATTCCAGGGGAATTGTGTGATCTACCGGTCACGATTCCAGGAGTTATGACAAGGATTCGAGTTATGTCGTGAACCCCAGAAACTTTGTCACTTTTGCTCAATTCCATCCATCCATTTTCTTCACCGCTACGCTTGCAGTTTCAGATTTGCAGGGATACGTCTCTGGTCATCCCAAAAAGGAAACTACTGTGACTGGCAAATACTGGTAACCTGACACTGTTTTAATCATGTCAGTGAAACCCTATTGAAATCATCTGACCAGGGGCGTCTACATCCGGATCGTAGACTCCCTGGTGTGGTTTCGTTGTAGGCATACTGTTATACCGACTGCAAATGCTGCAGTCCTGGAGTTCACCTTTAACATATTGTCTCATGAAAGGATGCCACCAGGCTTGGAGTCGTCTCAGTGTTTCATCCACACCTACATGGCATGTTCCATGGGTTTCAGAAATTAGATTTTTCAATTGTGTCTGAGATGGAATGCACTTTCCCTCTTTTCGCCATATGCCATCATCAGCTTTGACGACCCCTTTCGACTTCCACACCCTTTTCTTCTGGACTTGCATTTTCCTGCCACAACTTACTGTCACATTCAGACTCACTTACAGTTAGTTGGGGTGTTGGTCGCTACGCCGCAACCTTTCTTGCTGCTCTATCTGCTGGTACAAAATCATTAGTTCGAGAGTG